>NC_056726.1:518038464-518043464 GCF_019279795.1 Protopterus annectens | reverse complement strand
AATCACAATAAGTGCTGGAAAATCAGCGTTTAGGTGGAAAACAGTTAAGTACAGCAAGAAAATACAGAAAACTGATACTCAGTCACTCCAAAGTCTCTCTTTTAAGCTAGTAGGTTATATCAGTTTAAGGCTTTCTAGTGCTTTCCAGTAGGTTAGTTACAGGAAAGATGGGAAACAAGCGCAGATGTGGTCTTTAAACCAGAAAGTTGAAAGAGATGGACAACTTCCTGAATGGTCAATAAACTACAATTCCTGGGCCAAGAACCACACCTCTTGTGGTAGACAGGCTACCTAGTACTTACCACTCCCACTGATAAGCTAGAAGGCTGCACTCCAACACAAAGGCTTGGGGGGCTCAGAAGCTTACAAACAGTCCTGGATACAGCAAATCTGTACCTGGACTAGACTAGTTACGAGAAAGGTGGGGATCAAGCACAAACATGGGCTTTAAAACCAGAAAGTTGGGAGAGATGGAAAAAACTGCCCAAACGGCCAATAAACTACAATTTCTGAGCCGGAACCACTCCTCTTGTGGTAGATAGGCTACCTATTGCTTACCACTCCCACTGATAAGCTAGAAGGCTTCCCTCCAACACAGAAAGGCTTGTGGGGCTCAGAAACTTACCAACAGTCCTGGATACAGCTACTCTGTATCTGGACTAGGCTAGTAACAGGAAAGGTGGAAAACAAGTGCAAGTGCGGCTTTTAAACCAGAAAGTTGAAAGAGATGGGAAAAACTGCTCAAACGGACAGCTACAATTTCTGGACCAGGAACCACGCCTCTTGTGGTAGATAAGCTACCTAATGCTTACCACTCCCACTGATAAGCTAGAAGGCTTCCCTCCAACACAGAAAGGCTTGGGGGGCTCAGAAGCTTACAAAAAGTCCTGGATACAGCAAATCTGTACCTGGACTAGACTAGTTACAGAAAAGGTGGGAAACAAGCACAAACACAGGCTTTTAAGCTAGCAAGTTGAAAGAGATGGAAAACTGCCTAAACGGCCAATAAACTACAATTTATGGGCCAAAACACACTCTTTCCATGGTAGATAGGCTACCTGATGCATACCACTCCCACTGATAAGCTAGAAGGCTTCCCTCCAACACAGAAAGACTTGGGGGGGGGGGGCTCAGAGGCTTACAAAGAGTCCTGGATACAGCAAATCTGTACCTGGACAAGACTAGTAACAGGAAAGGCAGGAAACAAGCACAAAACACAGGTTTTGAATCAGAAACTTGAAAGAGATGGAAGAGCTTCCCAAATGACCAATAAACTATAATTTCTGGGCCAGAAACCTCTTCTCCTGTGGTAGATAGGATACACAGTGCTTACCACTCCCACTGATAAGCTAGAAGGCTTCCCTCCAAAACAGAAAGGCTTGGGGGGCTCAGGAGCTTACAAACAGACCTGGATACAGCAAGTCTGTATCTGGACTAGATAAGTTACAGGAAAGGCAGGAAATAAGCTAGGAATTTTTTTTTGCAGAAAAGTAGCTAAAACAGCAGTGAATACAATTCAAATGCAGTGCAGGCTAGCACACGTATATCAATATTACGGCAAATACAGTTTAAATGCAATTACATTAACAAATGACCAAAAAATAAGTGCAGAAGGCATTAAATTAGAAGGCTACTAACAAGCAGTAATAAGTGCAGAGTAAGAACAACTGAACAGATAACAGCCCGCAGAAGAGCAACTAAGACAGTTACAGTAACAGCAGCTGAATATATATATATATATATATATATATATATATATATATATATATATATATATTTTTTTTTTTTTTTCTTTTCTTTTCTTATTTTGAGGGAGGGAACACAGCAGGATTAAGAGGCTACAGGGATTGTCCTTCTCAAATGCTGTCTCTGTACACAGTAGGAGTGCCTGAAATCAAAATATGATCTCACTGAACTCAGTTCACTGAGCAAATGAGATAGGCCCAGAAGGAGTATCCAAATACAAACTTACAAAAGGGGCAGGCAGTTTCAAAGCCACCAAGATTAACACCAAGACAAGAACAGGGAGGGTGGGTCGGAGAAACAGTGAAGACACAAGAGACAGAAACAGAAACAATACAGCTCCACTATAAATAATAGGCAAGTGCATAAATACAACACAGTGCAAGTTAAAGTGGCAAAATATGTACTTATCGGTTTGAAATAGATTCCAACTCTGCATGGCAAGTCTATCAGCTTTCCAACAGTTCACTGAAATGCAATCTGTATTGGAATTACAATGAAATACACCTCAGGCAATGACTAACAGCTAGGATGTGGGCTGGCTCAACAACCCCCTCCCTGAAACTAGCCTGAGCTACCCTGAGAAAAAAACACAGTGGAGAAACAAGAGACAGAAACAGAAACAATACAGCACCACTATAAATAATAGGCAAGTGTATAAATACAACACAGTGCAAGTTAAAGTGGCAAAATATGTACTTATCAGTTTGAAATAGATTCCAGCTCTGCACAGCAAGTCTATCAGCTTTCCAACAGTTCACCAAAATGCAATCTGTATTGGAATTACAATGAAATACACCTCAGGCAATGACTAATAGCTAGGATGTGGGCTGGCTCAACAACCCCCTCTCTGAAACTAGCCTGAGCTACCCTAAGAAAAAAAAAAACAGTGGATAAACAAGAGGCAGAAACAGAAACAATACAGCACCACTATAAATAATAGGCAAGTGCATAAATACAACACAGTGCAAGTTAAAGTGGCAAAATATGTACTTATCAGTTTGAAATAGATTCCAACTCTGCACAGCAAGTCTATCAGCTTTCCAACAGTTCACCGAAATGCAATCTGTATTGGAATTACAATTAAATACACCTCAGGCAATGACTAACAGCTAGGATGTGGGCTAGCTCAACAACCCCCTCCCTGAAGCTAGCCTGAGCTACCCTGAGAAAAAAAAAACACAGTGGAGACACAAGAGACAAAAACAGAAACAATACAGCACCACTATAAATAATAGGCAAGTGTATAAATACAGCACAGTGCAAGTTAAAGTGGCAAAATATGTACTTATCAGTTTGAAACAGATTCCAACTCTGCATAGCAAGTCTATCAGCTTTCCAACAGTTCACCAAAATGCAATCTGTATTGCAATTACAAAGAAATACACCTCACGCAATGACTAACAGCTAGAATGTGGGCTGGCTCAACAACCCCCTCCCTGAAACTAGCCTCAGCTACCCTGAGAAAAAATACAGCGGAGAAACAAGCGACAGAAACAGAAACAATACAGCACCACTATAAATAATAGGCAAGTGTATAAATACAACACAGTGCAAGTCAAAGTGGCAAAATATGTACTTATCAGTTTGAAATAGATTCCAACTCTGCACAGCAAGTCTATCAGCTTTCCAACAGTTCATTGAAATGCAATCTGTATTAGAATTACAATGAAATACGCCTCAGGCAATGACTAACAGCTAGGATGTGGGCTGGCACAACAACCGTCGCCCTGAAACTAGCCTGAGCTACCCTGGGAAAAAAACACAGTGGAGAGACAAGAGATAGAAACAGAAACAATACAGCACCACTATAAATAATAGGCAAGTGTATAAATACAACACAGTGCAAGTTAAAGTGGCAAAATATGTACTTATCAGTTTGAAATAGATTCCAACTCTGCACAGCAAGTCTATCAGCTTTCCAACAGTTCACCGAAATGCAATCTGTATTGGAATTACAATGAAATACACCTCAAGCAATGACTAACAGCTAGGATGTGGGCTGGCTCAACAACCCCCTCCCTGAAACTAGCCTGAGCTACCCTGAGAAAAAACACAGTGGAGACACAAGAGACAGAAACAGAAACAATACAGCACCACTATAAATAATAGGCAAGTTTATAAATACAACACAGTGCAAGTTAAAGTGGCAAAATATGTGCTTATCAGTTTGAAATCTATTCCAACTCTGCACAGGAAATCTATCAGCTTTCCAACCGTTCACCGAAATGCAATCTGTATTGGAATTACAATGAAATATACCTCAAGCAATGACTAACAGCTAGGATGTGGGCTAGCTCAACAACTCCCTCCCTGAAACTAGCCTGAGCTACCCTGAGAAAAAACACAGTGGAGACACAAGAGACAGAAACAGAAACAATACAACACCACAATAAATAATAGGCAAGTGTATAAGTACAACACAGTGCAAGATAAAGTGGCAAAATATGTACTTATCAGTTTGAAATAGATTCCAACTCTGCACAGCAAGTCTATCAGCTTTCCAACAGTTCACTGAAATGCAATCTGTATTGGAATTACAATGAAATACACCTCAGGCAATGACTAACAGCTAGAATGTGGGATTGCGCAACAACCCCTTCCCTGAAACTAGCCTGAGCTACCCTGAGAAAAAACACAGTGGAGACACAAGAGACAGAAACAGAAACAATACAGCACCACTATAAATAATAGGCAAGTGTATAAATACAACACAGTGCAAGTTAAAGTGGCAAAATATGTACTTATCAGTTTGAAATAGATTCCAACTCTGCACAACAAGTCTATCAGCTTTCCAACAGTTCACCGAAATGCAGTCTGTATTGGAATTACAATTAAATACACCTCAGGCAATGACTAATAGCTAGGATGCGGGCTTGCTCAACAACCCCCTCCCTGAAACTAGCCTGAGCTACCCTGAGAAAAAAACACAGTGGAGACACAAGAGACAGAAACAGAAACAATACAGCACTACTATAAATAATAGGCAAGTGTATAAATACAACACAGTGCAAGTTAAAGTGGCAAAATATCAACTTATCGGTTTGAAATAGATTCCAACTCTGCACAGCAAGTCTATCAGCTTTCCAACAGTTCACTGAAATGCAATCTGTATTGGAATTACAATGAAGTACACCTCAGGCAATGACTAACAGCTAGGATGTGGGCTGGCACAACAACCCCCTCCCTGACACTAGCCTGAGCTACCCTGAGAAAAAAACACAGTGTGGACACAAGACACAGAAACAATACAGCAC
>NC_056726.1:518028464-518033464 GCF_019279795.1 Protopterus annectens | reverse complement strand
TTGTTAGGGTTTGGGCGGCAAGGGGTGGTGTGAAAGGTAGCCCCTTGAATTGGTCACAGGCCTCTGCCCACCAAAGGAACTCTAGGCATAGGCAAGGTATGATAGAAATCATTGTTTCTAGATCCTGAGAATTTTGACACCATAGGCTTTTTAGACACTACTGTAGTTTCCTCATATGCAGTCTTGCATATGGAATTAGAAGAATGCAGGAGGCCATAAACCCCAAGGCTTGCAATATTTGTCTTGTAGATAGCAGGGTTTTTGTGGCCACTTGTTTGAATTAGGTTGTCAAATGAATTTGTTTCTCTGGCGTGAGGTAAGCCATCTGTGAAGTTGTATTCAAGCTTGCTCCCAGGAATATAATTTGTTGACAGGGTACCA
Organism: Protopterus annectens; assembly: GCF_019279795.1. Lineage (NCBI taxonomy): Eukaryota > Metazoa > Chordata > Ceratodontiformes > Protopteridae > Protopterus > Protopterus annectens. Next base: position 518,033,083 of record NC_056726.1, on the reverse strand, counting down.
GGTGTGATTTTGTTTCATTTATGGTGTACCCCAGACAAGTTAGAACCCTTTGTACAAAGGCCAGATGATTCAAAAGTATGTCCTGGCTTACTGCCTGAATTAGACAATCGTCCAGGTATGGGTATATTTGAATATTTCTTTGCCTGCAAAAATGCAATAACTGGAGCTAGGCACTTTGTGAATACCCTGGGCACACTAGATAAGCCAAAGGGCAGTGCAGAGAGGTGATAGTGCATGTAGCCTGCTTTGAAGCATAGGTATCTTCTGCAAGATTCCCTGATTGGGATGTGCAGGTATGCTTCTTTTAAATCTAGTGTTGCCAACTAGGCATCTTTGCCTATCATAGGAAGTAATTGGTGAAGAGTCAGCATCTTGAATTTTGGAATCTCCAAAAAGGTGTTTAAAGCAGACAGGTCCAGGATAAGACGCCATGAATTGTCTTTTATGGGTACCAGGAAAAATCTCAAGTAGAAACCTTGTCCCTTTTCCTCTTCTGGTACCAGTTGAATAGCCCCCATGCTTAAGAGAAAAAGTACTTGTTTTTGGGCCTTTGCCCACTGATTTGGAGGTAGGTTCGGCCACCTGCTTGGTGTTGGCAATGTGTGGAAATGAAATCTGTATCCCTGGGATGCTATATTTAAAACCCATTTGCCCTGGGTAATGAGTTCCCAATTCTTTGCATGAAGAACAATCTTTCCCCCCAAAGGGGCATTCAGTTGATAAGTGCTTGGAAATTTTAACAGGAAGTCATTGAGACAGTTTACCATAGGGGGGAGTCTTATTATTCCTAGATTTGGAAGTGGAGGCCCCCCACTGCTTAGTTCTGTGTGTCCCTTGGGACTCAAACGTAGGTTTTTGCTGTGTCTGGTTTTGGCTTGAGAAGACCTGGAAGGGGCTGGAAAGGACCAATTCTTAGAGGCCAACGCCTACTAAATCTAGGAGGCTGAACTTGTAAAAAATCTTTAACAGTTTGCATAGATTTAGCTTTATCTTCCATCTTTTTAAGAACTTCCTCAGCCTTGTTGCCAAACAGGTGGTCCTAATTTAAAGGAGCATCCAACAATTTAGCTTTAACATGATCAGGCAAAGATTGCTCCTTAAGCCAAGCATGCCTTCTGAGCACAGACCCAGTAACAGCAGCCCTGCAAGCGGCCTCTAATGAATCAAAACCACATTGCAAAGTATGTTTTCCAACTTGTTCAGCAGAATGCATTAAATCCTGTAATTCTTTATTTTCCACACAGTCAGGAATCCACATAATTTTCTGTTTAAGCAGTCCAATAACATGTTGTTGATACTTTAACATATGAAACTGGCAGTTTAAAATCCTAATAGCCAAGGTTGCAGAAGTGTAAACCTTCTTATCCCATCTGTCCAGCGCCCTGGAGTCTCTATCAGAAGGGGTAGGATTTTTAGCAGTAGAAGCCTTAATGCCCTTGGGCCCCTGTGAAATAGTCTCTGGATCTACAATAGGATTTTAAAAAGGAACTTGTGGGACTCAGGGAACCTGTAGTATCTGTCAGGTTTTCTGGGAGCAGGGGCCAAACTAGATTCCAAAAAAGCATCATCAACAATGTCTAGTACAGGAGGAATAGCTAAAGGCCTATGCTGAGGTAGGAGAAGGAAATCCCTAAGCCTCTTTTTTGAATCAGAAAATTCCTGGTTTCCCAGTGGAAATGCTCCCTTAGAGTATGTAAGTTTTCCCCAAATGAAAAATCCTCAGGAGGGGAAGCAGAGGGAATGGAGTTCTCTGCATCAGAATATTCATAAGTAAGGGCAAATCCAGATCATCAGAAGAATCAGAAAAAAACAGAATCCTGATCAGAAGATTCATAATCAACTTCAGTCCTAGGCCTCTTAGAAGGGGGAAGTTGGCTACCCCTGATTAGAGTTATTAGATCTTCAGCCATTCTTATCATTTGTTTTTTAGGCAAAGAGGCCTGAGTATGTGGCCTGGGCATTAGTTTTTTAGGCATGGTTCGAGATTTAGGCCTAAATAAAGAAGGAGGCATCAGTTTAATATGCAAGTCCGTTAGGCCTGAATACACCCTCAGAAGCCGGGCTTGGACAGTGGCTCCATACCCATCCAAGGTAGAGACATCCACGGTTCCATCGTTGAAGCATCTTGCAGCATACCGGACTCCGAATGTGTCTCAGTAGAGGCCTGCAAATCAGAAGTAGTGGGTATCAGGGGCTGTGAAAGTGGCACACTGAGTACCGGCGAACTGGCAACTGGCTTAGGAGAAGCATCGTCGGCAGTTTTGGACCTTGGCGGTCTGTCTCTGTCTTTATCTTTGCATTTTTTCGGAATCCTGGTAGTTGGATGGCTAACCAATGACGTTTCTGGATAATTAAACCAAGAACCGAAATATTTAGAGGCGAAAATATACCGAAGACTGATAGTGCACTGATTAAATAAAGCACAAAACCGACAGCAAGGTACGTCATGGTCATGGCCTAGGCAAGGAATACAGTACGAATGAAAATCTTTATGAGGTATTTGCTTTCCATAAGTAATGCAGTTATTAACTTTTACTGACATTGGTAAGGAGCAAGAAAAAGTTTCCCCAATTGGGTACTTAGCTTTAGTTGAAGACTTCAGTTCTGAAACTCGAAAACAAGAATTTCAGGAGTTGGCCGACCGGCACTTGTGAACTGTTTCTGCTTCTGCTTCAGGCACCGCACGGCAAGAAAGACTGATGTAATGGCATTGGCTGCATATTTTATACCCCTGATGACCTGACGTCATGGAAGAAGGGACAGCAACCGACGCAGGACTCAAGACTTTGTTAATCAGGCCGACTGAGGGCTACCTGCAAGCAGATAACCCAAATGTAATGACTGCAACAGTGAAACATGAAGAACATCAAACAGTTCTGCAAGATGTGACATAGGCTCAAATGGAAATGACAAGAAACAGTTGCATAAAAGATTAATCTGCCAAACAGTTTGTGCATGTAACACAAAAGCTGGAATTAGACACAACAAAAAAGCTGTTATACATAAAATGTGGGAATAAAAATCCCTCAGGAATATGATTCTTTCTATAATGTCTTTAAATCTTAATGGTCTAACAGATAAATCCAAAAAAGAAAGAGTAGTCAACTATATAAAAAAACAAAGAGTGCAAATAGCTATGCTACAGGAGATGCACTTGGAACTGAACATGTGATTTTGATAAAGAAAAGTTTTCAGGATGGCTATTCAGCAGAATACCTGGGGCAAAGAAATAGAGGAGTACTTATATTAATTGCAAGAGGAGCTCTAATAGTAATAGAGGAGGAAAAAAAGACAATAATGGTAGATTTATAGTACTAAGGGGTTACTGACAAAGGACAAGGATTATGCTGGCATGTATTTGTATTCTACTGCAAACTGCTGCAACAGAGCTAAAATAAATTCTGAAAGAAATAATCAGCTTTCAGCAAGAAATATTACTTATAGGTGGGGACTGGAATTTTATTTGCAACAGTGAAGATATATCTGGGGGGCCCAGAAAGGGAAATATAACAAAGGAGGGTAGATTTTTAAAGAAAGTTGTGAAAATGCTTGGCATGGAAGATGTGAATTCAGTACTAGGAATTCAGAGAGAATTTAATATTATTCCCCAAGATACAAAAACTAGGCTAGCTAGATAGAATTTACATTTCACAGGAACATGTGTATTTAATTGAAGGTCTTGATACACACCCGATAACTATTTCAGATCATAAATATAACAAAGGAGGGTAGATTTATAAAGAAAGTTGTGAAAAATGCTTGGCATGGAAGATGTGAATTCAGTACTAGGAATTCAGAGATAATTTACATATTATTCCCCAAGATACCAAAACTGGGCTAGGCTAGACAGAATTTACATTTCACAGGAACATGTGTATTTAATTGAAGGTCTTGATATGCACCTGATAACTATTTCAGATAATGCATCAATAATATCTAAAATAAAACACAGGGTAATAAAATAAAAATGAGACACTGGCACTTCCCAACTATCTGTTGAAAAGAGAGGAATTTAAGGAATGGGTAGTAGAAATTATTCAGGAGCTGTTAGAAAAGATAGAAACTTCTGAAAATGTAGCTAGGGTGTGGGATAAAAGTAAAATGGAAATTAAAACTAGGGCAGAAAAAAATGAAAGGGTGATATGGTTAAGTAACAAGAATTATACAGAGGGACTGACAAATATTAAAGTTTTGTAGACTAGGGGGAATCTCAGAGAACAAGAAGAGGAGCAACTACAGAATGCTAAATAGAAAATAATGGTGTACCTTGATGATATGCATGAGTTTAGAAAGGTTGCTGTTAGGCAACTGTTTTTGATAGTAACTCTAAAGCACAAAAACCTTTAGCACAATGATTCAGACAACAGAAATTAAAAAGGGCTGTCACCAAGCTTAGGGAGGCTATTACAAGGAAGATAGGGATCTTGTAGAAGTATTAGAAATATTTTGGAAATTCTGTGAAAGTCTGTATAAAGCAGAGAAATATGGAAATCAAGAACAGGTACAAATGAAAATGTTTATGGAAGAATTAAATATGCCAAGGCTAGAGGCAGAGGAGGCTCAATTACTAACAGTTAGGATAGGAAGAGATGAGATAAAAATGGTGTTTTGGGGGGAAA
>NC_056726.1:518019887-518024887 GCF_019279795.1 Protopterus annectens | reverse complement strand
GGTGCTGCCCGGCACACAAAACCATGCAACGCTTTTAAACTACTAACTTCTGGGCTGGAGCCACTCCTCCAGGGACAGATGGCTGCTCAAAGTTCCCCTCTCTCACATGTGAACAGAGAAACTTCCCTCTATCCAAGTAAGGTATGGGCAACTCAGAAACTTGTAACACAGCCCTGAATTCAGCACTAGCCTGAAAACTGGACTATACTAGCTTAGAAAGGCGGGAAACAAAAAATTGTTTTTTATTTATTTATTTATTTTTTTGAAAGGATAAGGCAAAACAGTAAAAAATACACTTAAAACAGCTTTAAACGACTACAAGTGATCAGAAAAGGCTATCACACTTTAGTGTGTAGCCTACAACAGTTAAACAATTTATTTAAACAAATAACTTTTTAAAAGTGCAGGCAGTCAAATAAGTACAATATGTGAAAAAAACAAGCTTTTAAATCACAATAAGTGCTGGAAAATCAGCGTTTAGGTGGAAAACAGTTAAGTACAGCAAGAAAATACAGAAAACTGATACTCAATCACTCCAAAGTCTCTCTTTTAAGCTAATAGGTTATATCAGTTTAAGGCTTTCTAGTGCTTTCCAGTAGGTTAGTTACAGGAAAGATGGGAAACAAGCGCAGATGTGGTCTTTAAACCAGAAAGTTGAAAGAGATGGACAACTTCCTGAATGGTCAATAAACTACAATTCCTGGGCCAAGAAACACTCCTCTTCTGGTAGACAGGCTACCTAGTACTTACCACTCCCACTGATAAGCTAGAAGGCTGCACTCCAACACAAAGGCTTGGGGGGCTCAGAAGCTTACAAACAGTCCTGGATACAGCAAAGCTGTACCTGGACTAGACTAGTTACGAAAGGTGGGGATCAAGCACAAACATGGGCTTTAAAACCAGAAAGTTGGGAGAGATGGAAAAACTGCCCAAGCGGCCAATAAACTACAATTTCTGAGCGGAACCACTCCTCTTGTGGTAGATGGGCTACCTATTGCTTACCACTCCCACTGATAAGCTAGAAGGCTTCCTCCAACACAGAAAGGCTTGTGGGGCTCAGAAACTTACCAACAGTCCTGCATACAGCAACTCTGTATCTGGACTAGGCTAGTAACAGGAAAGGTGGAAAACAAGTGCAAGTGCGGCTTTTAAACCAGAAAGTTGAAAGAGATGGGAAAAACTGCTCAAACGGACAGCTACAATTTCTGGACCAGGAACCACGCCTCTTGTGGTAGATAAGCTACCTAATGCTTACCACTCCCACTGATAAGCTAGAAGGCTTCCCTCCAACACAGAAAGGCTTGGGGGGCTCAGAAGCTTACAAAAAGTCCTGGATACAGCAAATCTGTACCTGGACTAGACTAGTTACAGAAAAGGTGGGAAACAAGCACAAACACAGGCTTTTAAGCTAGCAAGTTGAAAGAGATGGAAAACTGCCTAAACGGCCAATAAACTACAATTTATGGGCCAAAACCCACTCTTTCCATGGTAGATAGGCTACCTGATGTATACCACTCCCACTGAAAAGCTAGAAGGCTTCCCTCCAACACAGAAAGACTTGGGGGCTCAGAAGCTTACAAAGAGTCCTGGATACAGCAAATCTGTACCTGGACGAGACTAGTAACAGGAAAGGCAGGAAACAAGCACAAACACAGGTTTTGAATCAGAAACTTGAAAGAGATGGAAGAGCTTCCCAAATGACCAATAAACTATAATTTCTGGGCCAGAAACCTCTTCTCCTGTGGTAGATGGGATACACAGTGCTTACCACTCCCACTGATAAGCTAGAGGCTTCCCTCCAAAACAGAAAGGCTTGGGGGCTCAGGAGCTACAAACAGACCTGGATACAGCAAGTCTGTATCTGGCCTAGATAAGTTACAGCCAAGGCAGGACATAAGCTAGGAATCTTTTTTTGCAGAAAAGTACCTAAAACAGCAGTGAATACAATTCAAATGCAGTGCAGGCTAGCACACGTATATCAATATTACGGCAAATACAGTTTAAATGCAATTACATTAACAAATGACCAAAAAATAAGTGCAGAAGGCATTAAATTAGAAGGCTACTAACAAGCAGTAATAAGTGCAGAGTAAGAACAACTGAACAGATAACAGCCTGCAGAAAAGCAACTAAGACAGTTACAGTAACAGCAGCTGAATATATATATATATATATATATATATATATATATATATATATATATATATATATATATTTTTTTTTTTTTTTTTCCTTAATTTCAGGGAGGGAACACAGCAGGATTAAGAGGCTACAGGGATTGTCCTTCTCAAATGCTGTCTCTGTACACAGTAGGAGTGCCTGAAATCAAAATATGATCTCACTGAACTCAGAGATAGGCCCAGAAGGAGTATCCAAATACAAACTTACAAAAGGAGCGGGCAGTTTCAAAGCCACCAAGATTAACACCAAGACAAGAACAAGGAGGGTGGGTGGGAGAAACAGTGAAGACACAAGAGACAGAAACAGAAACAATACAGCACCACTATAAATAATAGGCAAGTGCATAAATACAACACAGTGCAAGTTAAAGTGGCAAAATATGTACTTATCAGTTTGAAATAAATTCCAACTCTGCACGGCAAGTCTATCAGCTTTCCAACAGTTCACCGAAATGCAATCTGTATTGGAATTACAATGAAATACACCTCATGCAATGACTAACAGCTAGGATGTGGGCTGGCTCAGCAACCCCATCCCTGAAACTAGCCTGAGCTGACCTGAGACAAAAACACAGTGGAGACACAAGACACAGAAACAGAAACAAAACAGCACCACTATAAATAATAGGCAAGTGTATAAATACAACACAGTGCAAGTTAAAGTGGCAAAATATGTACTTATCAGTTTGAAATAGATTCCAACTCTGCACAGCAAGTCTATCAGCTTTCCAACAGTTCACCAAAATGCAGTCTGTATTGGAATTACAATGAAATACACCTCAGGCAATGACTAATAGCTAGGATGTGGGCTGGCTCAATAATCCCCTCCCTGAAACTAGCCTGAGCTACCCTGAGAAAAAACACAGTGGAGACACAGGAGACAGAAACAGAAACAATACAGCACCACTATAAATAATAGGCAAGAGTATAAATACAACACAGTGCAAGTTAAAGTGGCAAAATATGTACTTATCAGTTTGAAATAGATTCCAACTCTGCACAGCAAGTCTATCAGCTTTCCAACAGTTCACTGAAATGCAATCTGTATTGGAATTACAATGAAATACACCTCATGCAATGACTAACAGCTAGGATGTGGGCTAGCTCAACAACCCCCTCCCTGAAACTAGCCTGAGCTATCCTGAGAAAAACACAGTGGAGACACAAGAGACAGAAACAGAAGCAATACAGCACCACTATAAATAATAGGCAAGTGTATAAATACAACACAGTGCAAGTTAAAGTGGCAAAATATGTACTTATCAGTTTGAAATAGATTCCAACTCTGCACAGCAAGTCTATCAGCTTTCCAACAGTTCACCAAAATGCAGTCTGTATTGGAATTACAATGAAATACACCTCAGGCGATCACTAACAGCTAGGATGTGGGCTGGCTCAATAATCCCTGCCCTGAAACTAACCTGAGCTACCCTGAGAAAAAAACACAGTGGAGACACAAGAGACAGAAACATAAACAATACAGCACCACTATAAATAATAGGCAAGAGTATAAATACAACACAGTGCAAGTTAAAGTGGCAAAATATGTACTTATCAGTTTGAAATAGATTCCAACTCTGCACAGCAAGTCTATCAGCTTTCCAACAGTTCACTGAAATGCAATCTGTATTGGAATTACAATGAAATACACCTCAGGCAATGACTAACAGCTAGGATGTGGGCTGGCACAACAACCCCTCCCTGAAACTAGCCTGAGCTACCCTGAGAAAAAAACACAGTGTGGACACAAGAGAGAGAAACAATACAGCACCACTATAAATAATAGGCAAGTGTATAAATACAACACATTGCAAGTTAAAGTGGCAAAATATGTACTTATCAGTTTGAAATAGATTCCAACTCTGCACAGCAAGTCTATCAGCTTTCCAACAGTTCACCGAAATGGAATCTGTATTGGAATTACAATGAAATACACCTCAGGCAATGACTAACAGCTAGGATGTGGGCTGGCTTAACAACCCCCTCCCTGAAACTAGCCGAAGCTACCCTGAGAAAAAAACACAGTGGAGACACAAGAGACAGAAACAGAAACAATACAGCACCACTATAAATAATAGGCAAGTGTATAAATACACCACAGTGCAAGTTAAAGAGGCAAAATATGTACTTATCAGTTTGAAACAGATTCCAACTCTGCACAGCAAGTCTATCAGCTTTCCAACAGTTCACCGAAATGCAGTCTGTATTGGAATTACAAGGAAATACCCCTCAGGCAATGACTAATAGCTAGGATGTGGGCTGGCTCAACAACCCCCTCCCTGAAACTAGCCTGAGCTACCCTGAGAAAAAAAACACAGTGGAGACACAAGAGACAGAAACAGAAACAATACAGCACCACAATAAATAATAGGCAAGTGTATAAACACAACACAGTGCAAGTTAAAGTGGCAAAATATGTACTTATCAGTTTGAAATAGATTCCAGCTCTGCAGAGCAAGTCTATCAGCTTTCCAACAGTTCACTGAAATGCAATCTGTATTGGAATTACAATGAAATACACCTCAGGCAATGACTAACAGCTAGTATGTGGGCAGGCTCAACAACCCCCTCCCTGAAACTAGCCTGAGCTACCCTGAGACAAAAACACAATGGAGACACAAGAGACAGAAACAGAAACAATACAGCACCACTATAAATAATAGGCAAGAGTATAAATACAACACAGTGCAAGTTAAAGTGGCAAAATATGTACTTATCAGTTTGAAATAGATTCCAACTCTGCACAGCAAGTCTATCAGCTTTCCAACAGTTCACTGAAATGCAATCTGTATTGGAATTACAATGAAATACACCTCAGGC